>NW_027191715.1:0-3556 GCF_011745625.1 Cladosporium halotolerans
TGTACTCACCTCGCCGGCGCACATCCACTTCCCCGGCTTCACCGAGCCACACTCGATCATCGCCACCAACGGCGCGCTGAGTGCCCAGATGCCCATCACACCGACACTGATCAAGCTCACCCGCCTCAGTTGAGTTGCCCCTATTATTTCAAAAGCGATGAACATGATGGTGGAGCATCTCGTCAGCTCCACGGAAAGCAGCAGTGGCGCCTGGCTGACGAAATATCGCTGTTGATCGTTAGTCGTTAGTCGGGTTTGTCCGTTTCATCAATGCAACACAGTCCACTCACAAGCGCCACGTCCTGGTCGGGAACGGTCGAGCTGGAGCTAGTGGCGAGACCGTCGGCCAAGCCTGTGAGCAGCAGCGAAAAGTGTGCCATGCCGACAACCTGATCGATCGTCAATGATCCGTCTCCGTCGATGCAGTCGCTGTGCTGCCCAGGCCACTCACGTATGCAATCACTGGAAACTCGGTCAGCTGTTGACGGTCTTTCTTCAACGCCAGCGCATCTTACAAGAACACCAGTCGCTCCAGGTCCATTTCTGCCTCCGCGCGTACACGCGGGCGATCATGGTCAGGCTCGACCATATGGAAAGGATCCAAGCAAACACGCACGGCCCTGCGCGAGCATCGTCTGCAGTCACGTAGTAAGCGCGGTTGCCTGGCTCGTAAGCTATGTTGGACATCTTGGGGAGATGAAAAAGATGAGGCGGTGAATGATGCGTGCTGTCAAGACGGCCCGCGGCGAGGGGTGTTCCTGATATCGCTTCTTCTCACGCGATACATTCAGTGCTCGCAAGTTCACCCTTTGCCCGTGATCCTGTTGGTATCGACCGCTGCGCTGCTGCAAGCCATGTCGAAGCGAGATTGCAACGCGTACGCTGTGTTTCTCTAGTGTGGTGACGATCTGTTCGAGAATGGCTTGGGGCTGTCGTCTGTGGTTATCGTCGAGGGCTATCCTCCGGGAAAGGCCTTCCCCGGGATGGATCACCTTCTCCAGATGTGCCCGGATACACTGCAGGCTAGGTCTGGTCCGCAAATGCTCAATCCGATCGGCCGAAAGACAGTCCCTCCAATGGAAGCCTCATCCTGAAATCGTCGGGTGTGATCAAATGTGAACTCGCATCCGATCAACCTCCCGTTCAGGCATCGGAGCCGTGGGATGGGATCAAAGACTGCGCAGCTCCTTGCCCTTGGCCCAACCACTGACGAGGGCTTTCACCGTCAGCCGAACTCTCTCCCCAGAACGGTGATGGAAGACCGACGTTGAGGTCCTTGGGGAGGGAGTCGCAGCAAGCCACGTCGCTTCTGCAGGGCACGTCATATAGCTGAACCATCAACACAAACATCACAGGCAGGTCTGGAAGGCGGAGTTGTGGGGGTGGAGCCAGGGCTGAGCGCATTGTGTGGTTTACTTTCAATCTCGTCTGGACGATCTCAAACAAGGAGGTGCAGGGAGGTTCAATTGCATGACTTGGATGCATGTAGCCACCGGATTATCCAAGCGTCAATGTCAAGGTCTAGATGTATGAGTGCATGTATGAACCTCAGTCAAGCAACACGCAGCAGTCGATGCAGGCCGTGGAAGCGAGTGTACAAAAGTGCATTCTCACATAAGCGGTGAAGGCAATGCTTGATGTTGAGGCAGTATAATCGTCAAGACTCGTAGTTACAGATGTGTCGGCCTGATGTGAGGGTCATAAGCTCAGAGGGCTCATAGTGCGACCCAGCGCCTCCTCGTCTGTCAACAGTGCGCAGCGTTGTGCATCGCGAGTAAGCTCCTCCGCGTCCGAGCCATCATGGAGGTGTTTTCCCTGGGGCAAGCTCAAAACGTTGCAGCAATCGCCCATCGCTGCTGCTAATCCCGTCACAAGAGATGCCAACATCGCCGTTGTCAGTGCTGACGGCGGATCCGTGAGGACGAGATGTAGCACCTGAGCCCCCAAAATCGCCAGATTCGATTTGTGCGGGAGCCGCGTGGCAAGAACCGAGACATACCTCCGATGGCATACGAGCGAACTTATGCCGAACAACATCCAGAAGCCGTAGTTGCAGGACCTTGTCCTCTTAGTGGTGAGCCACCTCCTGAGAGATCCCCAGCGACTGGTGGCAGAGCCAGAGGATGCTGGAGCCAAAGCCTCACATCTGCACCGATCAGCCAATCGCATCATTAGCTCGATTCGAGTCAGCATTCCCTTGTGCGTATCGATTTTGCCAGGCGCAGTGACCTTGCCGCTCGTTGCGGCGCTTGGGTGTCGGCCTTGGACGGTGTGTGCGGGGCGCGGGCCTGGCATGCCATGGAGTGGTCGCAATCGACGCACGGACTTTGGGCTTTGGGGTCCAAAGCCCAAGGACCGTGCTTGATCTGTGATTGATCTCTTGGAACTCCATTCCCCATTCCCCATTCCCGGGTGACAGGATGTCTCTCGAATCGGTCAACACGAATGTCCAACAGATCGTTCGACTGCTTTCTGGCCTTGACACTCGTCTCATACAAACACATCAGGTACAGATACGGCATTGACTTACTCTTGCGGGAATGTACTGAATGCAGCCTTAGGATCTCAAAGATGCAGTACTGGATTTAATAGAACGAAGTGGGACTGGGTTTCACGATGAGGTCGAAACACGATTGAAGGGCCGTTCAAGACCAAGGAAGAAAGCTCGCAAAAGCAAGGGCAGGGGTGATGAGATGTTGTTAGCTTTCGCCAGGTTCATGAAGGAGAAGGCGTACAGTGGACCTGTGAGCGGACAACGAATGATGGCGTATGTCGAAAAGGCTCTGGGCGGTCTACAGTCAGGACTCGAAGTCTCCATTACAGTATTCCAGGAGGTCATCAACGGAAAGGTCGATATCCCGTGCTTAGGCACATCCTCCGAAAGCAGCATTGGATGCAGACAAAAGAGAGTCATGAGGCGGTACAGACAATGTGAGCAGAGTACGGAGGTCACGGAAGGATTGAGGAGGCTCTGGGCACTGCAGGTGACGTACGAAGTCGATCGCTTGTTGGCGACCGTGGAAAGGGCTGAGGCGGACAAATCAGATCTTTCAGCTGCGGAACGCGAGTTTTCTCGACTGTCTGGAGAGCCTGTGGAGAGGGTCAGGAAAGTTCGCGACATCAGCCGCTCATATTTGGCGGTGGCCGATCGTGATGACGGGCTAGGAATTCTTCTCATGCTTGGATGCCAGACTAGAGATGTGTAAGTTTGCAGTTGGCAACTTTGCAATGCTAGTCGTGCTGACTATATCGCGCAAGATGGGATTACAGGCTTACGGAAGAGGCCATTGATTGGATGTGGAAGTTTTTGGAGGCTCAGGAGCGCCTGATCACGGCGAAAGCCAAGGCATTGCAGCCCGTCGCTTGTGAGCTGATCTTCCAGGCCTTTGATCAGGAAGATGCTACAACTCTGGAACTTCGCGAAGAGGGTCACGTGTTCTCCAGGCATTTCAAGAATTACTGTGTCAGCAGAAATCCAACAGTCGGACTTCAGGCATCAGTTGCAGCGGCAGACGTAGCTGCTTCGCAGCACTCGCACATCAGCTCCAACTATATT
>NW_027191716.1:0-3540 GCF_011745625.1 Cladosporium halotolerans
ACCCACAGCGTACTCCTGTCCGTGCCAACCAAGTGTTACGCCCACATGAGCGGAATCTGATTGTTGACCACCCTGTCGCACTCGATATACCAGGCAACTTGGCCCCATACAATGGCATTCCGACAATTGTGATCAAGCCATTACTCCAGCAAGCACGAAGAATTCGATTTGCAAATCCAACAGTCGAAGGTCTCATTCGAATGACGGGGACAACGTTGGATATACAGATCGTCAGCGCCATACTAGAAGGCGCCAAAAGACTTCTTCCACCAGACAACAGCCAAGAGGGACAGGACATCCGCAAGGTAGAGATGGCGATGAAAGCACGGCAAGCCCTTGAAGCCGAAACAGCTTTCATTGCGCAATTGCAAAGATTACAGCCTGGCTCTATGACTGAAGAGCAGCAGAACCAAAGAATTCGCCTCGGTATTGAAGCTGGATTAGCCAACGTCGTCAAAGCAACGCCGGATTTGTTGTTTCTGGAAACCACTTGGCTGTGTGGCTTCCGCACGAATTGGGTTGAATACAAGAACATGATCGGATTGAAGTCCAACCCTTACGTACATGCAAGATCAAGAAGCAGCTAAAACGGTGTCTCGCGACGTTTGGCAATGGCATGGTTGTCTTCAAGCTAGGGTACGAATCGGAGCACTTGAGCATTGACGGTTTGAAGGTCATGAGGGAAGCAGACGTGATTCAGTGGTTGGAATCGCAGTGAGCTCAATGAGTTAGCAGAATATCTCATGATTCAACAGAAGATTGTGCCAAATTGGCACGCTGTCTCTTACCTCTTGAAACGGTACAGAGAAAACGAGCGCAGCGGCATTCACGCACGTTCATCACTCGCCGGCGTGACGCGGTCGGGCCGGTAGAAGTCGATCAGAGACTTTCCTCAACCAGCCGGGAAAGCACATTTTCGACATTCTCGAGAAGCTTGATGCAATGAGTATAGGTGGAAGTGAGGGTGTTTCAAGATATAAATGACGAGTTATTCTTCGATTCCCGTGACGAAGATCTGTTTCACGATGAGATCGTCGATTAAGTAGAAGGCATGTTTCAGATTGAATCCCAAGCAAGCCAACATCAATAAACCAAAAACTCAGTTTTGTAACGGCCCTTATCCCAGAGTTTGCTTTGGTACCCGTCCGTCTTGTCTGTGATGCTCTCACTGCGTTGCGCACACCAGCGTCTGGAGCACCAGCCATGATTGCCAACTTCAAGCAAATTGCTAGTTACGATTGGATGGTTGCGCAAATACCGACCATAGGGATTCCCGGTATACTTTGGCTATGCACGTACGCCTGCAGTGACTGACTTAATCAGGTCACCCGCATAAGTTTAGGGTTCCGCAAATGCCGCTCGTCCTACAATCAGATGCAGTTGTGTCTAAACAACCGCCAGAGGATGCGCATGGCCCGAAGCTGTATACGTTTCGCCTTGAAGCTCTAGCACAAGCGTGCTTGAGAACTAATTCTGCTTTCACCCTCCAAGGAGTCGACATACTCTGTGCCCTCAACAATCTAAGAAAGATTCTCGATTTTGCAAGCGGTAATCAAAAGGGATCTTTCAGGATAGATATCGAGCTTTGCAACGACACCGTATTGATGACTCGGTGGGAGCCTTTGCAGAGGAGTATGAGTCAGACATCCCTGTGCCGTGGGTACGGGAAGGGCTTTGAGACTGCTTGCACTACACAGGAAGGACGATCGTTCAAGTCTTCCAGCCATCACAGAATTGTCTCGTACTCCTTAGGAAGGTTGAACATACTGGTGCAATTCGAGGCAGATGCGTGTGACTGCCACTGTCAACTTCCCGAGACTGTAATCTTCCAGTCAACAGTGCCCTCGGGTAGTCAAGACTTGATCTCAGGGAGGGAACAAGCTTCCCCATGCGACCTCTCAAGCCGGTCTCCATCTCACCTCAACATAGTGGACGTTGGTAAGAGTCACGACTCAGATTGCTTGATTGAGATAAAATCTCGAGATCATAAGAATCTGAAATTGGACGACATATTGGTCCAGATGTGGCTATCAGGGCAACGCAGACTTTACCTTGGTCGACATGTTCGAGGACGCTTCGACACAAATGCGGTGTATGAGGGCGATATCGATGCTGATCTTAAAAAGTGGCGAAATCAGCACGAAGATACCATAGCCCGTTTCACCGGATTACTGGAACAAATTCGGCGAAAGGTCAAGGAATCGGCTTTTGACGAAGGGGGGGAGGGTAGATTTGCCTTGGTATGCGAACGGGACAGAACAGGAACGGCGCTCGCACTTTGGCGACGTGAGGGCGGTCAAGATTTCTTGCGGAGAGAAACCATAGCTAGGCTCCAGCGATAGGAAAAGTGGCAGAGTGAGTTTGTCACGAGAGTTGCATGTGACCCAGTGTTTCCAAAAACTAGTGAAATTGGGCGTGAATTTCAGGGTTGAATCTCGTAACGGCCGCTGAGGTCATCCAGTTCTTCCTAGCGCCAGCGGAGCTGAGGTGGCCTGGGTGCTCATGTCCTGCAGTCCTCAACACACATTACGTGGCCTTGCATAGGCTCAATGCACGCTCCACCCGATCCTTAAAATGGTCGTAAGGACGACGAAGGAACGCGTTCTCTAGCGGACCTAGTCAAGAGAAGGTGGCCGCCTGTGATTGGCGCATCGATGTTGAATGTTCCCCATCACTAGACCCTCCAAAGTATGGTAAGGGCCGCGCTTCGACGACCGAGAGATTGCATTATCTGCAGGGCTAGCCCCTATCTGTGGGCGGGGTCTCTCAAGAAAGACGTCGCATGGCCGGATCGGAAGATACAAGGAGTCTTTCGCACGAGTTTTGTGAGCTTCTTTGAACCGTAAATGCTTGCAGACAATGGAAAGAATTGCATTCGCCGACGCCAGGTCTGGACCGCTTGCAAGCGGCAAACAAGCGCAGCTGAATGGTCGCTTTTCGTGCCAATGCAGGTCACGTACATCCGCACTTAGCGCGCGGCAACTCGAGAGACCCTCCAAAATCTTTCATATTACATCGCATATCACATCGCGTTGAAGCATCGTACGACTAGCTGAATTGCCGTTCGTCACAGCTTCATTCTCCGTTTGCCACTGATGGACCTACCATATGCTCAGCAAATTAGAAATTCGACGTCGCAGAAAGCAGTCATTGTGCGATAAGGCGCGTCACCAAGAGAGACAAACGGAAATCCAGCGACAACAGGAGCAAAGTCAGAGAGACAAGCATCGATATCGTCTATCCGTCTCCCGTTCTCAGGACACAGATACGATGAGTCATAACGCAGGGATATTCCAACGGTCTTTAGTTATCAGCTCATCTGCTTCCATGAAAGCGCAGCAGCAGGGCAGCGCACTCGCCTCCACACTTTCGAAGTATGTCGTCACAATTTAGCGATCTAGGAATTTACTAAGATCTCCAGTTACTTTCTCAACGACCTTTATGCCGACGCTGAGATACAAGTCGGTAATACCACGGTTCCGATCCATCGTCTTGTGCTTTGCTCACAAAGCGAATATTTTGCAAACGCACTAGAAGGCA
>NW_027191717.1:0-3454 GCF_011745625.1 Cladosporium halotolerans
CAGGCCCTCTGTTGAAGCAAGCGTTCGGCCATGCTGTAACGCAGATTGTGGTCGCACCACAAACAAAAGCTTTGACGGAGAACTCAGCATCCACCGAGGAATCGTGCTCCGGCTGGGCCATGGTCGAGAATGTTCAAAGAAGTGTATACCTGAGAAGCGCAGACGTGGATGGAATAGGTGTAGAAATGATGTACCTGTATGCAAATTTGCGTGTCTTTGGAAATCGACCATGTAGACCGCCGTGCTTTTTGTAAGCCCTCCATGTAAGCCCTCCCCGAGCCTAGTGACCGTTGCTGCCTGGACTTGCTCATCCCTCATGCATGGGACGCCTGCGCCCTAATTCCTGCCTTGCCTCAACATACGCGAAGGATACGATATCCCGCAGCTAGCGTGCTTCCTCCTGACGAAGAACTAATCCACCGTGGCAGTCAGCTCACTACCACGAGTCATTCTTTGCCCTGGCAGCGTGTCGCGCCACTTTCGACGATTGGCAAGTCATCTCAGAGGTTGCAACTGAAATTGCAGCCAGTGCTTCGGATGTCCGTTGTCGAGTCCTCAGGTCTGCCTTGGAAAGGGGGTTTATTCACGCCTTTCTCCCCAAACCATTGCTACCCTTTCCCCTACCCACACCACATCGTCTGCGCTCAGCCTCAAGCTTCCAGCAAACGCGGCCAGGCATCGACATCTCGAATCAAGATGAGAAGACACCCAACAGACCCGAGAAGCCACCATGCAGAAAGCGACCGACACTCGACGACGACCGGATTGCACGGGGCCACAGGACCCAGCGCTTTCATCTTCGCCCCCCTGTGGGATGACATTGGACGTGCAGTCTGGACCACGGAAGTGGACAGGATCCTCGTACTCTCTGTCGAGGTCACCGGGACAGCCACAATCTGGCTCCGGCTGATCGGGCCACGAAACGCACTCAACCTCAAGCCGAGCACGAAAGTGACTCGACAGTCCATACTACGTTGGAGATGGACACGGAAGCCGTGCCCCAATCGCACCAGAATTTGGCGGAGCATCGGATTGGAGCACGCGGGTGCTCGTTCGCAGACGTATACGTCTCAACACGGCCTCGGCGAGTGGCCGATCACCAGAACTGGCGCCTTGGCCTGGTACGCAGAAGTTCTGACGTGGGCGTTGGTAATCCACCACAAATTCACGTGGACGACTACTGACAGGTCTCCATATTCCAAATTCTCGCGTGCCTGGGTCCGCGAGAGGCTTTTGCCCTGGTAGACTGTGGCATGCCTCGGCCCTACAAACGAAAACACACGGCTGATTTCCGACATGCAGCCTCGTCGAGCGTGAGCCAGTCGATTCTTCAGCCATGGCGAACAGCCACGACTGGTGCCTCAGCCGAGAACACGAGACGCTAGCGGCCCACGATAGCGACGATGCGGCCAGCATTGTCCTCGGCCGACGGCACGTTCTGGACAGCATGACGCGAACCGTCCGCTTAATTGCTGGAAGAAGACGCAGACCGATACTCTCTGGACGTCTTGATTGGGCCGTGGCGCTTCAGCAGCTTCTTGGAACCTTGTCTCTACTCAATTCCTGCCACGAGAGTGATGTCCCATCTCTTGGTGCGGCACTCCAACATGTTGGTGCCTTTCCCTAGCTGTCAATGCCGGAGTCGAACCCACAGTTGCATCGTTAGGTTGTTCGTCCTCCTTTTGGACGACGATCTCTCGCGTAGGCGCCAGGCGCCCATGGTACGGCTGTGGGAGGTTGCGCTGGTTAAGCTGAGGTGAGGGTAGCGAGCCTGTCGCAGCACAGCGCCGCAGCGGCAATCGATGGACGTGATGGACGTGATGGACGTGATGGACGTGATGGACGCTCTCAAACGCCGCACTGCCAAGCGAAGGGAAGAGTATCACGCTTGTACTGCACTTGCAAGGTGTAGAGCTGGGAAGCCATCGAGAGTGCGGCACGCCTGCGCATGAATGAGTGTCACGGTATTGCGCAGTGGGAAGTGAACTGACGCTCGCGCTGCCGTCGATGATGCGACGCTTAGCCGTGACAGGCTCGAGCATCATGGATCAAGCTCGGTGCGCGGCCGCTTTGGTCAGGGTTCGGGCCGACACCTCCCGGAAATACGCCAGCCGCAGGACGAGACGAAGATGAGCCGAGCTTGTTCCTCACGCGCTACACCTCTGCGTATACTCAAAGTCGGAGCTTTGCGAGGCTTCTGCACGCAGCCTTGCCATATGAATGGGCTTTTGCTTGAGTCTTGGCAATCGTCTGAGCGTCATCGCCGTGGCCAGCTTGTGCCGAAGCACTTCCCATGTCGACCCTCGTCTTGAAGTGTGGGTTGTTGGGGTTAGGGTTGTGGTGATATACTAACAGCACTGCGGTTGTGGCGGCGTCACGACCGTGAAAACACGTTTGACCGTGGACATCAGCGGTGTATGCAGTGCAGCTCATGGCAAATACCAAAGTGCTCTGTCAGGCATTACAACTCAGCACACGCGACATCAACGGCCGGTTAACGCCTCAGCACATCGTCAGATACTGTGATACATGGCACAACAAACGACACAGCCTAAGGCGGCCCATTCTGATGCACAGTTCCTCTGCTTTGGCAGTCCTCGTCGGGGCTGCGCTTGGCTCTTCGCACTGGCTTGCTCGCTCCTCATCAGCAAATGCCGGACACTCTTTTCGCACGCGCGCAGCAAAATTCTTCAGGGTTTACACTCGCTTAGCCTGTGGTATCTACGCCTCTCTGATTGACACGGCTTAAACGTTCCGCTCCAACCAAGGAATCCGGAGCTCAATTCGAGGAAGCTCAACTTGGTCTCTGTCGTTCCCTGCCGCATTTGCTTGACCTCATCAGTTGCCGTAAAGCACCCACCAGCGTGCGGCCCACCAGCTCTTCCACCGTTCTCTCGCAAACGGTCGCCGCAGATGCTCGGAGCGGACCGCGCATTTGGGACTACGAGGAAGTCTCAAGTGCACTGTACAGCAATCATGTGAGGCACCAAGACCTCGATGTCGTCAAGGTCGGAACGCATAGGTGCTAAGCGAAGAGTAGCCCGGGGGTCCAAGTGTGGAATGGCACGGTTACCTAGCGTGACCGTCACGGAATGAAGTTCATTACCATCACCATTACTGTAGCGTGGCCATCACGGATCTCAACGCCTTGTCCAGCATCTTCACGTGTCAACTCGAGCCAACCAAACAGTAACCTAAATTACAGTAGACTTTTTCCGTTTTCCTGTTTGTGCGCCCTGTGGCTGTGTCGCGTCCTCTTGTTATTCTTCACTTGTTGTCGTCACCCACCACTTTCCTGCTAATATGTCGCTGCCGCTCACGCACCGAGGTCGACCATCGAACCTCCCGATCTGATACCCCGGACGGCCCGGTCACATTGCGTGTGCTGCAATTCACTCAACTGCATGTTGCACCAGCAGCTGCATTCGGAGACAATCCACTTACCGAGTAACAT
>NW_027191718.1:0-3417 GCF_011745625.1 Cladosporium halotolerans
TATGAAAAGAAGGCGGATGCAGGAGCTGCTGGCTCATGCGAGAGCTTGACTTGCAGATGTTTTACAGACGCACAAGGGAAGGGCAGACTGAGCACACATTAGACGAGAGTCACAATGACTATTTTGGTGGTGAACGTAATTATTGGGCGAAAGGATGAATGAGCATGGCAGTCAAAAGGAGGAAGATCGTACAGTAAAAGCATAAAAGTATCAAATGTTATCGCAAAGCGCTGTTAGAGGAGCAAGGTCAGGAATGACTTCTCGACGAGCATTGGTCAAACGTTTTTCACACTATGCTGTATGAAGTAACACAATACGTACTGTATTTGCAGGTATCTCGCCAGATGTCCAGTCAGGCGTCGCGTGCAATTTGATCGCAGTGAGGCTTCTCAAATTCACGCTCAATGCACGTGGCTGGGTCAAGCTCAGGTGCGATCAGGTTCGCACATCATACCTTCCATCTTCCATATTTCAGATGACCAAGGCCCATACAGCACTGTTACTGTCGAAAAACGCACCCCGAGAAGGAAATCGTTATCTGGACATGGCAGTGCAAGGAGACAACAGCGCTCATGCTCCACTGATCAGCCGAAGCAATGACAATGCCGTGTCGGAACACGATCGGTGCGACATGGCACGAGTCGGTCGCCAACCAAGTTTGCAGAGACGACTGGTGGTTCAGAGCACAAGGTGAACACCAGGCGCCTGCGGAGAGGCTGGAGGGCAGAAGAGGCGCCCGAACGCTCGTATCAGCCTCGTCAGTATAGTGGCAAATGACCATTGTCGAAGCTTTACGCGCCACCAGCGAGTTTCACATCGACTCCCAAGATTGACGTGTGGGTCTGTGCCGATGTGTTCCCCTGCAGCAGACGCTGCATCTAAATCTACTTGCTGGTGGGTTGCGGGAAGAAGTCAGAGGGGGGCCCGAGAGATTTGTGCGTGGGGGCCAACCTCCGGCAAACCTGTGCGTCTCCCAGCGTAGCGGGTCCTCCTTGTCCAGATCACCAGACCGTCGACTGGGTCATCCAGGCACACGCGGCAATACAATATAAAAGCGTTCCGCACAGCTCGGCCAGAACTTGGTCTGAGGACACCAAGCTCATCGTTAGAAGTGCTACTTCAAGACATTCCTCGACTCCATCTCTGTGCCATTCTTTCCACTAGGCCAATAAATTCCAACAAATCAACCCAACGCCACCTTCACTGGGAGGCTCAAACCCGGTCAGAATGCGGTTTCAATCCAGCTTCGTCCTGCCGTGCGTCATCTCCGGTACGCTTGCAGCCCCCCACTACTTCGAAGGGTCGTTCTCCAGTTTCAAAGCACTGAGCGTGATGCCTGGAGCGGACATCACGAAGGAGCTCTACAATAGCTGCACGGGCTTCGACGCTTCCGGAAAGGCTGTGAGCACTGGCAATGTTTGCGTCAAAGAGCTTCTGTGGGACACACTTGCAGTCTTATTGGCCACGTCGGGAGGGATGCAAACGCCGGCAAATGCGGTATCCAATGACACTGTCCTGGACGTGGGACCTGCGTCCGTGACGAGCTATCCCGTCACGACTCCGGCGAACTCACAGCAGGCTGCAGCCTCGCAGGCAACTGGAAGCAAGTACAAACGCATGGGCGACGCCGGGGAGACTGCACTTTTGAAGCGAGTCAACGACAATCTTTCGGAGGTTCTGCATGGAGAGCACTCCATTCGAGCCGTATCGGTCGGTCACTCAGACGTTCACCCCACAGACGGCATCGCGATTCGGACCAACGTGCAAAATAGTGGAGCATTCTTCCACGTGCACACCAATGGCTCCCATGCAACTGCTACTCTCAACAGAGATGCTTCCTCCAGCATGCGACGCCGGGACCAGGATTCTACCGGAAAGCGTTCGTATGAGTTCTCGAGAAATATGTGGGGCGTCAAAGTGCAGATCAATAAGGGAAACGGTGGAGATATCAATATGAGTGACCTGGATGCATACATTGCGGCTTTCACATACGGTAACGGCGAATCTGAGCCAGTGTTGAAGGAGTCAGATGACTGGAAGATATCTGTGTGTGACAGAGATCGCAAGGTTCAACTGCTCTTTGGCAAAGTGGTCTCGCTGCAGCGTCCTTCTGACAATGGCTATGAACATCCTGAGGATTGGATGAACTGCAACAAAGAGTAGCCACAGGCAAGAAGGAAAGCGACTTAGATCTGTCGTTGGAACCGGAGCGTCGATGGAGATTTGGGATTCTCTCGGAAGCCCCATGTATATCTCAAAGCTTCCAAGGGCATGCGTAGCCTGAGCTCCGAAGAAATAATGCTACATTCAAGACAGATTCTCTCCATTCTTCGCTGTTTCCCCATGCTTCGAGCGGTCATTGCCGAACAAACCTCGAAAAAATTGACGCGTATACTTGCTCGCACAGATGACGTCCGAAATGAGGTTGGTAACCACTAAGTTACTATGGCCGTGAAGAGCGGGCTTTTGGACTTCCCAATTTGAACGGACGTTGAAGAATCGCCATGCAAAGAGAGCATTGCCCGTTCAGAAGCAAACACAGTTGGGAAGCCTGAGAAGACGTCAATAATTGCAGAGAGCTCGGATGGGTTCAATGTCTGACCAAAAATCAATCATCGGGATGCCTGTAACTTCTCGGTTCAGCATCCAAAAAGCGAAGAGAAAAGCAACCACGGCCTGTGATATCAGCCATGTTGAGCAGGCCGCTACTTGCACTTTGCGCTCGAAGTGGCAAATGGATATGAAGAACGTCAGGTTTGAGACTGTAGTCGCATCACGGACGGCAGAGGTGCCGCGGAGCCGGAGTCAGCAACTCTTGCTCGTTGGATAATTTACGAAGCAGACGCAGAAATCCTCACAGCGTTGAGCTCACGTTGCGTACGCGATTTGTCCGAGCTGCGGACGCGAGCCAAGAGCAGAGGAGGATTAGAGGAGAGAATCCATAGAAGACGACAAGAAAATCATGAACCAAGCAAGATATTTGCGGAGGGTCAAGAATGGCGCCGTCAGATGATATCAGCGAGGGCCACATGGAGGTGTCTTGCATACGACTAGAGCCTACTGGCGAGTAGTGCGAGAACTATCGGGCCCGACCGCCCTTGACTCCATTGCCGACACGGTCCCAGTCTGTCGACCTGCTGTGGACGTGTAAGCAACACGTGCAGTACCAGGGCTCAGAGGAGCTTACTTAATTTACGTTGGAGACTTGCAAGATTTCTTAGTGTGCCACTCACTTGACTGACGTTTCGAAGAACATCTGTTGATGTGGGAGAGTTGACTGCAGTCATGACTCGCTCAAAATTCACAGGCGGATTCAAGTACGGAAGGTTGAGCGTTGAGCGATCGTGCACCCATGCAGATGTCAATCGCCTGAAAAGGCCGCAAGGCGCCACAAGCGACCCTCAGGCCGGAGGTGCA
>NW_027191719.1:0-3378 GCF_011745625.1 Cladosporium halotolerans
TGGCCAAATGTGACCTGGTGGGTATATATTCCCGGCAGCTCCACGGCGGGCCTGAGTGGGAGTTTTGAGCTTTCCAGACTGAAGACTTCAGCGAAGCCAGCCTTGACCATGACACTTGGGTCTGTTCGACTCCTTTGCCTCCACGGCAGGGGAACCAACTCTGACATATTCGAAAGCCAACTGGGTACGACCGCCGGATCTCCGTCCACGGCACGCGTGAAGGTGAAGCTCACTTCGTCTCTACAGCTCCCCTCAAGTCACGCCTCCCGACCGAGGTGCGATTTGACTTCATCGATGCTCCAATCGAAGGCGCTCCGGCGCCCGGGATCGAGGATTACTTCAAGCCGCCCTACTTCGTCTGGCACCGACAGTGGGCGTTCACCGAGGTTTCCAAAGCGCACGAATACGTCAAAGCAGCGATCGCCCAAAACGGACCTTACGACGGGGTCATCGGCTTTTCCGAAGGCGCCGCGCTTGCGGCAGCTCTCCTCCTCGAGGATGCTGCTGGCAAAGGACCACTTGTTGAACCGATGTTCGGGTTCGCCGTGTTCTTCAATGCCGTCAACGCCCTCTCGCCGTCGGAAGAGCTAGGAATAAGGATGCTTGAGAGCGACGTACGAGATTCGTTGAAGAGCTTCGAAGAGGGAAACATCGATCACGGATGCCCTGCCTTGGACTGTGTGTACGCGCTGTGCTCAGACGACATCCCGGCGTTAATAGCCGTGCCCACGCTGCACGTTGTCGGGCTGCAAGATGTTTTCGCAGCGCGTTCGCACGACTTGATCAAGCTGTGCAAACCGGAAAACGCGACTGTGGTCACCTCGGAAGTCGGACACGAGCTTCCGAAGGGTCGCGATTGGGACGTCGTCGCCAGGAGGGTGGATAACATGATCATGGCCAGGTCGTTCGCCAAGGGTCCGGCCTATTCCGATCTCATATTTAGCTAGGGCAAAGTTACATGCGCTGCAGTACCGGAACATTCGATCGTCCAAATTGCAGAAGTGTAAGTCTTGACCACCATGAGTAGTGACTGAGGATGTAATCAAGGGAGCGCTAGGCTCGTCATTGACCTCCCATTTCCCACCTTCAGCCTCATCACCCGCTCGAGCAGCAAGCGCCCTCAAAGTTAAACTCAACTCCCTCACCACCTCCCCCAGCGCCGCAAGCCGCTTGCGGTACGAGCGCAGCGAGCGGGCGATGGACTCCGTCGAAGTCGCGAGAGAGGTCCCGCTGACGGTGGCGGTGGGCAAGCGTTCGGGGTTTTTGGAGGAAGGCGCGAGGGCGTCGATGCTCCGCGCGGCGGGGCCGCGGAGGGTGGTTGCGAGGGAGGTGCGGCGTTCGGAGGGGTGGGTGGGGACGCGATCGCGGGACTTGGTGGTGGTGGTAGTGGTGGTGCTGGGGTTTTGGGGGCTGGGAGGGGAGGGCGAGCGGTTGCGGAGGGGGGAGTAGGGGAAGACGGAGAGGAAGGCGGGTTCGAGGCGGGGGATGGTGGCGGTTGAGCTGCGGGAGGGCTTTTTGCGGAGGCGTTGGGGGCGAAGCGATGAACTAGATGTGCAGGATCGCAAGTACAATATCACCTCGAACGCTGCAAAACAGTACATCTTTATACTGTAGCCTAATGCTCCCAATGAGCGACCGGCTTCCCAAGCAGGCGGGCACTCTTGTTGAACTCCGTCACTGGAAATTGTCTTCGACCGGCGCTTTACGCTCACATCTGCATCGGGTTACCTTGATCAGGATCGAGACTACATGATGGCATCGCAATAGCAATTGCAAGTTCCCAGGAAAAGAGATATGCGCCCGAATACAACCTCTGCAAAACTCCTGATCAGATCACGAGATCGTTCCTCTTCAAAAGCACCACCGATGTTGCCTAGGAATCCCTGCCCTGAATCCATTTGGTGGCCCAGGCCTGTAGACAGTCACTCTGCAGAGGCTCCAGCACCCGCATAGACTCGCTGCTAGCCATAGCTCTATCAATTGCGAACGCACCGAACAGAGGCTCCTCTGAAAGCAAGCTCTCGATGAAAGGAAGAAGCTTGACAGCAGGGTTCGCAGACATGGTCTGACTGTCGAGCGTCTCCATTTCAGAAGTAGCTTTCAACTTTTCTGGCACCATTCACCGTAGGTGACGATCTCTAGCGGCTTGCCTCCACGTTCGCTTGCCACTTTGTCGAGTACAGTCTGAACCGCCAGTAGCAATTCTGCCCACGGCGTCGGCTTCGGGTGCACCACGTTAAGGGTTTCATTGCTGCCGATGGCCATGGTTTTCCTCGACATGTCATGCAGAATCCTGGCGGCAGAGTCTACCGGTATCCATCGCACCTCATTCCCGTCGTCGGCACATCCAAGGCTTTCCGGCAGAACGCCTAGGTGGGGGGAGCTGACGACCAGACTGGGAAGCCACTCTCGACGGTTCCAGCCTCTTTTCCGTAGAGCATCCCCAGAGACCTGACCGACCCGTACTGACATGCTCCTGATGCCGAGGACCTTCGAGGCATGCGCCAACATCTTCTCGGCCACGTCCTTTGATTGTCCGTACCCAGTCGACGCCGGTCCGCGTGTGCTGTCGAGGACTGCTTCTGGTACGATCTGATCTTGACCAGTCCCTCCGGCAGACGCGATGGAAGACACAAATTGGTCGGTCACGGGACGGGGGCTGGCGGCCTCGAAGCCGACGAGTCCGACGATGCCATCAAGGCAATCGGCGAACGACTGCAGGGACTTGTTGAAGTCCACAGACCAGGCATTGTGGATGATGCGCGTCACAGATCGTTGGAGCTGTGCGAAGTCAGAGTCCTGCAGTCCAAGCTGTGGTAGGGCAAGATCCGCCGTAAAGAACTTCACACGGTCTTCGGAAAACCGAAGCGGTAAGCCTCTGTTCCTGTTGCTCTCGATCTGAGCGTTCCTGGAGTCCTTGGACCGGTTCAGGCGGTACACCATCTGCGTTCCCCGCTCCAGCAGGGTGTTGAGCAAATGCGAACCCAGCGCTCCAGTCGAACCCGTCAGAAGGATCGCCCCCTCCGACTCCAGCGTCGATGTGCTTTCCTCCGCTTCCTCTGGCGGCTTCAGCACCAAGCCACTCGGCTCAAAGAGCGCGTTTATCTTCGACTGGTAGACATGCAAGGTCTCCTCCACATCTACCATCCCGACAACGGAACGGCTTTCTTCGAGAGTCGCCCGCGAAAGTGCGAAAATGAGTCGACGGTAGGGTTGTCGTAGATCGTGCCCGCTTCCACTGACACCTGAGGCAAATGCGATCTCAAAGCTCGTCCGAACTGGATCGCTTGCAAAGAGTCCATGCCGTTCTGGAAGAAGTCCGTCGACGGCGACTGAGCCTCGTACCCAACATCGGCCAATGCCCGCCTGACGACGACA
>NW_027191720.1:0-3370 GCF_011745625.1 Cladosporium halotolerans
TGATGGAGTAGACGGCTGTCGCGTAAGATCTGGGTCTTGACAAATGTACCGTCAATCTTGGTCGTCAGCTTCCACGTGGCGCAGAACGATATCACAAGCGACATCCTCATGCAGGCGCCCGTCGAGCTTGATTTGCGAAGCGCCGCTAACTTCGCCTAGACCCTGATCAAGATCCCATCGAGCAAACCCAGCTGTCTCGAACGGTCTGGGGTCTAGGCCAACCAGCATTACGGAAACATATACGAGCGACACTTCTAGCAAGACGTCCAACGAAGTGACAACGAGAACAGAAGGGGTGACTCCGTGCAGGTTCAAGATGGCTTCCCTCCAGTTGCATGACGATACAAAGCCACTGGTCTACCTTGGGGGCAGCTACAGGCGGCAAGTGGGTGGTCGAAATGGAACTTTTCATAAGCCGCCAGGGCGCCAAAGCAACCAAGACGACTCAACCTGGAGCCATGCATTTATTTGGACACGGTCGACGCTGACAATCCCGCCAGCCCGACGCGGGGCGATTTCAGATCCGGTGGGCAACTTCGGAGCTCTTCACGCTTCCCCAATCGCATTCGCAGCATGCGCTACAACAGCGCCACATTAGCACTCCGCCCTTGCCCAATGTTCCACTTTTGGCAATCATTCTCGCATCCTTCGCGTTGATCTGGGCCCGGTTAGCCGCGTTGGGTGAAACCTCCGAAACTCGGCACGTACTCCGACGCATTTCGCACGCTCGGGTAAGCGCAACCCTCGTCACTGTGAAGCTTCCGGCCAGCCTGCCCTCAGAGCGGCGCAGCACTGGTGCATCGCTGGCATGGCGACAGCAAGCCGGGCTTCGTCAACCTTTCGAGCTCGTGGAAACCCGGTCTGGCAACCGACAGACGTTCATGCTCGCATGTTGCCATAGCCCTGGCCGGTAAGTCTAGGGTGGTGCTACCAGACAGCGAAGCTCCAGGCGCTGGACATGGTAGCTTTCATGCCGAGTCTGAACAAAGAAGTCCATTCGTCGATCAGTGGGGAGCAAGGCCGAAGCCTGCCGAAAATGCGCTCGGTGCGTCGCCAGCGAGGCCAACGGCGTCGCCAACCAGCGACGGCCAACTCCACCTGCGAAAAGATCAAAAGCTGCTCTTCCCATAGACCAAAGACCTGTTCCAAGTGTCAGGCGGCCAGAGGCACCAAGGTGGTGCTTCGGATGGGACAGAGGGAGCGCGTGCGCGGCAGGCTGAGGCACCCCCAATGTGGACATCTTAATCTTGCTTCACCAGCCCTGGTCGTGGCACCGACGCTGAAAGTGAAGCCGTTCGAAGGCGGCAATTCGTCTCGTGGCGCTCGTTCGCCCTGTCGTCGGCGCATCGGCAGACTCGGTGGGCGTTGGAGTGCCGTTCCAGCATCAAGCCCGACCGGATCCATGCTTGAGAGACCCTGCCGGCCAAAAGCCAAGAGGCGCCTGCGTGCTCGTGGCCAGGCAGGTTAGCATGTTAGGTGTTCTGCCGCGTGAGCCGCTCGAATTTGGACGCGAAGGTCAACAACGAAGAGGGCAGAACCAGGAGGTGGTATGAGACGCTAAGGTCGAGAACGAAGAGGACAGAGGCAGGAAGTCGTACGAGAAGAAACAAGATACTGCCAGCGACACCAGAGGGTGTGCCGCCCGAATCGTTCCATGTTGGAGTCGGAGTTCAACAGGGGAGGAGAGGAAAAAACAGAAAGTGTCATGAGAGGAAAAAAAGATGTGGCCAGCGACACCGAAAGGTGCGCTCACATGACTTGCTTGACTTACTGTCCTAGCCGCGGCGGTAGCGTCGCGCACGGACGCCAATCCGTTCTGAAGAAAACGGATCGGCGTCCGTGCGCAGCAGTGGGGTGGTGGAGAACAGACAGCGTGGCTGGAGCTGCGGAGGATGGAGGCTGCGGAGGCTGGCTTCGAAGCGCGTGCCGGGCTATCCTAGCCGCTGCGATAGCGCCGTGCACGGATGCCCATCCGTTCTCTGGAGAAAACGGATCGGTATCCGTGCGCGGCAGCGCCCGGTCGCAGACCACTGCGCTGAGGCAGCTCAGTCAATCTCGACGAACGCTGAGGCAAGCGAAATGTCGAAGACGGTCGCACGCCGCCGTCCGCAAGTTAGTCTGGCTCATATCAACGAAAAGGTCGTTGGAACGGGAACCGTAACTGAAACGGAGTGCGGAGTCCAGAGCGAGGGGCGGCAGCCAGCAAGGGGACGCAGAACCGCACCTGCTTCGTGCAGAGCAGTGCAATGATCGGAAGCTGGCGATGCGGCCAGACGCACCAGAGGATAGATTTCAAGCGCTTGGCTCGCGATCCCGGCCGCTGTAGCGCTAGGTTGCAGACCATTGCGCCGATGCAACTTGGGCGCCCTTGACGAACACCGTGGCGAGCGATATGTCGGGGACCGTCGCGCGCCGCCGTCCGCGGATTGAGCTGGATCGTGACAACGGTGCAACGGTTCGAAAGTAGACGTGGTGCAAAGCCCAAGACAAGCGAGGCCCGCCAGCAAGGGAACTCAAGAAGAAAGAGGCAAAAAAGCGTCAGAAAGGATGTAATGGCGGAAAGATGGAGAGATAGTCGGAGAAGAGGAAGGTCGAAGGTTGAGGCATTGCCCTGAAACAAGCCAAGCTGCGTCTTGGCGGATCTTGGCTCACTCTTGGCGCAAGATGGAATGGACTCGTTTCCCCAGCCTTGCCGCCCAGCCTTGCCGGCGCATAGGTCCAGGAGTCCCTTCGGCCTACGCATCGCTTCATCCTGCTGCCAGAGGCTGGCGACAACCACACAGCCGTTCGCCCTGGGCACCAATCGTGTTGCACAAGACCCACCAAGCGCAGGCGACGCGCGACGCCCTCGACCGGCGTGGGAAAACCCCGTGTGCTGGCCCCCCTGTCGATCCAACTCGGCTTTGCCGCCATGCACGCCATGCATTCATTGATTGATTGATGAATTGTGTCTTACTCGGTTTCAGCCGCTTCTTCAAGCAGCTATGCACAGTGGAAGAGGACTCGGCAGACAGCCGACGCGTCCCGTACGGGCCGCCCCACTTCGCCCAGTCTGACACTTGGACAAGTTACAAACTGGACCGGCTGCCTCCACAGCCCTCCCTTCCTCTCTCTCTCTCTCTCTCTCAGCCACCGTCTCCAATTGCCTGCCAGCCTTCGCAGACGGTGGTTCACTTGCTGTGTTCTCTATCTGCTATGGTCTCCTCGTTTCTAGCTTGCAACTTACCTACAGTCTCCCCCCAGTGCTCGGCGTCGTCTACTGTTCCACGATCCTGCTTCCTAGTGATGGAAGAACGCTGGATCATCTATGAGCCTCGTGATTACTGTATCTCTTGGCATCACGTGAAGCGTTCGTCATCACGTGCAGCGT
>NW_027191721.1:0-3348 GCF_011745625.1 Cladosporium halotolerans
TTCTGGAACACAGAAAGGCTAAAAAGATTGATGACGAGAGAGAGTTGATGAAGGCCAAGGCTGGATTCGTGGTCACCCCATCGTCATGGCGGCAGCTTTGACCGGCGATTCAGAGGGTTCACTGTCCAGAAGAAAGAGTGGCGAAACAACTCGACAAGATCTATCTAGGCGTCAAAGCGAAGGATGCACAAACGCAATCTGGACACAGCAAAAGGATGGAGGAGCTGATATACGGAATACTGACCAAAGAGAACCCGTTCAGCACGCAGTCGGAAAAGACGGCTTTTCGAGACGTCAGCATTTCGTGGCACAAATTGAAAAAGGTGGCCGTCAGCAGCGACCGGGGAAGCGAAGGAGGCTGTCTAGCTCGAGGAGCTGTGGAGGAGAGGTGAAGAAGATAGGTGGGCGAAGTCGAGAAGGGTGGCTCTCGGCGTTGCTCTGCGGGAGATGCTAGACCCGAGTGCAGTATTCAGAGGGCTACAACGCGAAGGGTTGGAAGCAATCGTGTCAGGCGAGCCCAGGGTGGTTATGGCCATGAGGACCGGAGGAGGCAAGAGCTTGATGTTCGTACTGCCCGCGTTCTGTTCAATAGGCGGAACGACGGTCGTGGTGGTCCCGCATCACTGCGGAGCGATCTGGAAAGACGATGCCAGGAGGTCGGACTCAACGCCGGCAGATGGCCGGAGCAAGCAGCGAGGCATGCACGGATAGTGCTGGTGACACCCGAGAGCGCGGTCACGAAAGCTTTCAAAAGGTTCATCAACGACAAGCTCTCGATCGTACAGCTCGACAGGAGCGTCGTTGACAAAAGTCATATCGTGCTAGACTCTTCGGAAACTTGGCGGCCAGAAGTACTCGAGCTCAGCGAGTTCGTGTTGTGAAACTGGGTTCCTGCCCCTAAACACTGCAGCTGTTATTAGCTTATCGTACGCTAGTGTTTCAGGTTGGCTACATATATACAGTCCTTACCTCGAGAATGTAGATGATGCATGGGAACGATCTTGCGCACAAAGCTGCTGATCAGAAAATGATCAACAGATGGTGTACGCTATTGTCCAAGAAGACGACCGAGACTACCCTAGACTTGCTCACCCTGCGCGATTTGGCTTGACAAGGAGTTTTTGATGTGCTTGCTCAGCTATCCATGGATCGCTGGTGCATAAGAGCCTGGGTTTTCCGGTTTTCCAAGAAGAATATTTGTCATCAATTAGATGGATTTACTCATCCGACAGCAACCACGGATGAAGGTGAGACGATAATTTGGCTCCTTGCAAGGCGAAATCTGTCTTGACGCATGCGAGTTTCGCAAAAAAGCAACGCTGTTATTACTTGCATTCGAGTGCGAGACACACAACGGACCTGGAAAGAAACGTGCGAAGATGCTGAAAATATTTGGCAGATATGCTGTACAATACCTGTTCCAAATCGATGTGAAAAGAAGAGCGATGCCGGCAAGGAATTTTGCAGACATCCAACGCTGAAAGCTTGACGAAAAGTTGGATGGGCTGCCCATCGTAGCAAATAGCTATGAATATGGTGTCCGGCTTGTCTCAAAAGAGATGCGTCACCGAGATTACAGCGTCGATCTCTACTTACCGACCTTGTGCTTCCTTAATGGGAAGATTCTTCGAAACGGACAAAAGATCCAAGAACGCCGTGAAGAAATGGATATCACAAAAGACATTCAATACATCGCTTTCAACAAGTTCGCGTCGCCGGGGAGAATTAAACACTTATCCTTTTTGAAAGAATGCCGACTTGTCCACGTGTCGCTGCACAGGTCCGGACGTTTGACGGAAGGGTATCTGTGGCACTGCATCGGGGTGTCAATACGGCCCTCTCAATCGCCTCGTTGTCGCCGTCAGATTCGTAAACGCCATTTCCAAGGTCTGACCGACTTTCAGAGGGACTGTTTCCTTCAGCTGACTAACCTCTTGCGTATGGAGGGCTTTGATCTTCTATGTTCAAATATTGAAGGATCCCTCGAAGCTGACATGGTCAATGCAAGGCCTAAAGCAGCGAAAGATTACATGGACCTGATGGCAGACTCGGTGGTGGCAGCTATTCGCGTTGATAATCCTGTGCAAGTGGCCATCTCAGAAGCATGCGCCGAACGCCTGCGGTAGATTTATCGGTGAATGGCGTGACAGCACAGTAATATTCACATCCTGGCACGCAGGATTCGATGTCGATCATCGTTGGCGGCGAAATCATTTATCGCTCAAGGTACGAATCACTCAGCAGGTTGAAGGCGTTCTTGTACTGGACCCTATGGATTGGGTGAATGGGTTGGTTTTCTTCAAGCGATGCGGCTCGACACCAGTGATATTCGGCTGGCCAGAAGCCTGGACACCCGAGTACGTCCACGCTCACCAATCCCTCGTTTCAGTCTCGATCTTGGCCGCCAGCGCCCAAGGCAAGGTCTATTTCCAGACTGGCATTTGGGCGCGAAAGCAGCTTTCGCGAGTCCCTGCACTGATTGAGCGAAGAAGCATCTTGGTATATGCCTGGCGACAATACGACGAAAAGACGGCCATCAATGTTCAGAGCATCTACGAGCGCGTCAAGCAGCATGAACCAAGCTCATTGCGTGTCTTTTCTTCAGCGACTGAGCTCGAACATGTTCTCGGCAAGACTGATGACATTCGCGCTTTGGATGAAATTGCCGAATCTGCACACCCAAGCTGGTCTTTCCGGTCGATTACTTGCGATTCTGCGACCCAGTGTTGGCTGAGCGAAGTCGGAGTGTTGAAACGGAGCCACAGCTGCGGCAGCGAACATGTCATCCTGCACCCCAAAGCAATTGACTTCGCAAAGCATCTGAGATGCCAGTCAAGTGGGCGAAGGATCAGCAGTCGACGAGTGGCCCAGACCACGGAACGATGGTTTCATCAAGAGTTTGTCGAGGGGTAGAGAAAATCCGGCGAGTTCCGCGTCTTCATTGTCACCGTCCAAGACACGACGGCCAGACGTGGGCGCAAGGGAAGGGTACTCCAAGTCGTTCATACTATTGAACTTCCTGACACAGAGCTTGTCGTCACTATTTTAGGCTCTGGTGGAAGCTGGCCTGATGAGCTGGGTGCAAGTGGAAAAATAGACCTCGACGAGCTCCGAGCGTTCGCGCTTTATGTATTTGAAGCGCTGCGCACCAGATCGAATTGGTCCACAAGCTTTGAATCCTTAGAGGTCGGGGCTCGCGTCGACGTGGGTGTTGCCCTCCTCCACAGTGTGCCCAAATACTTCGTCAACGAAGTCACACGAATCTACGAGGCAGATTTCTTCGCAGAGTGGTTGGCTCAGCCAGGGACCCAGACTTGCAGGGCCGTGTCGACGGCGTTTGCAGAGGTT
>NW_027191722.1:0-3332 GCF_011745625.1 Cladosporium halotolerans
CAGTGGTGTCCACAAGCAAGCAAGCGCCATGCTTGAGGTCCATCCGCTTGCTTGCTTGATATGGGGTCCTGTGCTTGCTTGCTTGCTTGATTAGACCGAAGATGCTTGATGCTTGCTTGCTTGCTTGAGTGCACAGACCACGCCGCCTGCAGATGACTGAAATGTTTGACGATGTTAAAGGTAAGGGGGGACAAATTTGCCCTCATTTCAAAACTGTTCATACGATGTCTCCATTATGGTACTCTTGGAGTTCATGGGATAAGGACTAAGCACTCACCAGATCTAGGAGCACCGACGACGTCGGTATCTACACGCCCTGGTAAATCCTTACTCACCGAAGCAATTTCCCTTACATCTTCCACTTGCAACTGCTGCAGAGTATCCCACGCCTTTTGGCCGTCCGCAACTTTGTTGATCAGCCAGCTCTTCAAACACTGCTCCGCCTCGATCACGTCCTGTTTTAGACTGAATCGCTCGTCGGTGATCATACGCTTTGCCTGGCTGAATGCTCTCTCACACTCAGCCGACATACCTGGTATCGCAAGCAGCTTGAAAGCGAGCTTAGCAAGGGTGGGAAACATCCTCTGGCCAAAGTCTCTCCACCAAGCGATAGGCTGGTTCTTATAGAGATCTGTGACGTTGAGATCCTCAAGTGATAGCTCCAAGAAGCGATCTAATTCAGAGTCCTCGCGCTTGCGTTTCTTCTTGCATCGCTCAGCAGAGATTGTGGCGTTGCGTCTTACAGTGTTGAAAAAGTTATCGAACTGTGCATATATGTCGTCAGTTTCCTTAATCGATGTATCTGTTGCAGGCTCGCTATGCAGGCTCGTCGAGCAGTCTTCACTCTTGCGCAGAGTGCTGAGAAATTCGTTGTAACATGCTGAGACTGCATTCTGCGCGTTTCTGATCTCCAATCTAGAGCGAGGCACCTTTGCCCACGCATTAGCAAAGTAATCGTTGCGGTAACAAGGGTGCAGAGCGATCGCTGCACGGTACAATCTTGTGCGGTCGGATTTCCCGTAGTAATCCTTTAGCTTCTCAAAACCATGATTGATACAGTGACGGTAGTGATCCACAAATAGATCGAGATTCTTTGATACATCATCGGCGCGGATCTTGAGCATCATGAACAAGAAATCAAAGGCGGGAAGGACCTCCCACAAAGCTCCATGACTGCCTTCCAGCGACAGCTTGTTTCCTTTGCCTTCTAACCTTTCCGTAGCAAGCTTGAACGGCAACAGCAGTTCTTCATAGTGGCGGAGTTCCTCCCAGTCCCCTTCAAAAAGAAAGTCTTGGGAGAGGTCATACGCCTTGGTGTCCTGCCTGCGCCACTGACGACAGTAGGAGCGGATCGGGTTCTCAAGCAGAAGCGCACGGGCGATCATATTGTTGAAGGCTGAGGATGCTCAGACCCCTAGCTTCACCTACCTCTTGCTAATGAGTACTGGAGGCTGGGATGCAGGGACACCCAGCCTCTCCAGCCTCTCAGCCTTTAGGGAATGCTGGTATATGTACTCACCTTCTGTCTGCTCAGATAGCTGAATCAATCAACTCATCTATTATTGTTAACACATATTGTAGACGCTGTTCCATCGTATCCCGGTATCCTTTACCAGGCGGTAGCAGAATGTGGTAATGTCGTCGGCAATGTCCCGCTGCGCCTCGTTGAACATCTGTATGCGTTCATCCGAACGCATGATGTACCGGACGATGTTGTGAAGCTTGCCAATTGCATGCTGTCTCCGCCATATATCGAAACTCTCGTCGTCACCAGCATCGCTCAGCTCCTTTTGAAAAGCAGAAAGTCCCTCGCCGAACAATAACGCTTTGACAACGAGATTGACGGTGTGCCCCCAACAGCGCAACCGGCATTGTGCGGGATCAAGGCCGAACTCTTGAGCGAGAATTTCGACGGCTGTGTCGTTGTTCGCGGCATTGTCAAGCACAAAGGCGCCAATTTTTCGTTGTATGCCGTAATCGCGAATCAGGGCTGAAACGGCCTTTGCGATCTTCTCGCCGGAGTGTTGGCCTTCGAGCCGTGGCATTCCGATCAACGCGTTACGAAGCGTGCAGTCTTTGTCAATCCAGTGAGCGACTACTCCAAGAAGCGAGAGGCCGTTCGGTGAAGACCAGCCATCGAAGGATAAGCTGACATCGCTGAGTGATGTATGCAGGGACTCAGCGACCTCAGGCTTACGTTGTTCGTATGCATTCATCAGCCAGCGGCGCGCGCTACTACGCTGCGGTAGAAGATTGGTAACCTTAGGGCCACTACGAGCGAGTAGTCTTTGCAGGTGAGGGCTTGTAGCTTGGGACAAAGTGATGTCATCTTTCGCGATCCAGTTCACATAGTCTTCGCGCCATCTTTCCTCCCAGAGGTGCTCGTCCATGAAGGCTTCGATACGCCCTTGGGCTTGCACGCTCTCCTCCAGGCGCTCTAGGCCGATACCATGCTGGTCGTGAAGGTGGCGAGTACAATTGGTGGAGGCCTGGGCATTCATGACCTTGATACGGCCCTGCTCATGGCAGTACCGACAGATCCAGTGCTTGATCCATTTACCGCTAGGGCCTCTCTTCTCTGGCTCAACACCACGGAGGTATATCCATGAGATCTTATTTCCGCCCAACCTTCGATTGCTGCGCAAACAGCGGCGGTATCCAGAAAGCTCGGGTCTGTGTAGTGGAACTGTGAAAGTGCAGCGTTTTGATGCCAGCACCGAATTCCTGTTATCTATCTCTTCCTCTTCGTCATCATCATCGTCCACTTCTGTTAGCGGTATGGGAGTCGAGGCTAAGGCAGATGGGTTCGAGGTGCTGGAAGATGGGGATATGCATCCCTTGGGGCGTGTCGCGGGCTCTGGAGAGCCTGTCTCAGGCGTTTTCGGGTATGTTGGCGTGAGTTGAAAAGCTAGTGTTGCTTGGGTAGTCTTTCGCGATTTACGACGCGGCGAATTCATGATGGCCAAACTCGCAACCAATGCGATTGGTGGTACACGCTCCTGCGAAAGCAGAAAATCAGGGTCCACCGCAGGGAAAATCAGAGTTCCAGCATGTATCTCTGGCGGACGGCTGCGGGCCGTGGTCTGCGGTCCCTTGCTGAACGCGAGCTAGCTTTATTTTGTGATCGGTGCTCTTCTTGGACAGCACGTATATACGTTATACCGTTCAATAATCCTCTACCAAACAAAAATATCAAGCATAGCCAAGCGGCTTGAGAACTCATGTGCTTGCTTGCTTGATCACGACCCTTTGGCTTGCTTGCTTGCTTGGTGCTCAAAATAGCCAAGCGCAAGCAAGCCGCTCGTACTGGGCTTGCTTGTGGACACCACTGC
>NW_027191723.1:0-3329 GCF_011745625.1 Cladosporium halotolerans
CACAAGGCACTGAGCGTTCAGCAACTGATGGTTTAGTGCGAACGGATGACAACTGCTTCCTACGGGCACTGTCGATGGCCAAATGCGGTAGTCCATCGAAGTCCTGAAGCATAGCAAAATGTAAAGCGTCGCCAGCAGCGGTGCGCTTGTACAATGAAAAGGTCTCACCACTGTAGTAGACCTTGTGCTTGGTACGTAGCACATGCTCGGAGATGATCTTCACCGAGAGCTGTGGCACATATAGCACATCAGTAAATGTGACAGGCGTAGTAATGCCGTCACTGCCAACAAGAGGCAAAGTGGCTTTGCCAACAGCAAAGCCCTTGAGGGGTCGATTGTCTCCAACGACGACGCCAGAGTCAACAGCTGTGTACTCGTCAAAGTCGTTCAAATCATTGGTGATATGGTGGACCGCTCCAGAATCAAAGCACCAGCTATTGCTTGCTGATAGGCTTTGAGAAGCAAAATGGGTCGGCGTATACGGTATCTTACGCATCGCCAAAGTCATGCCACGATTGGTAGGCACAGCGCCTACAGCGCCGGTAATTTGGCTACTTTTGGCATGCTTGTTGGGACCTTTGCCTTCCGGAAAACCATGTTTCCGATAGCATCTATCCTCAGTATGTCCAGTCATATGGCAATGAGTGCACTTCGAAGCCGCCTTGCCGTTATTGCTTCGGATGTGGCTCTTCAAAGGCTGTGACTTGAAGGTGGCATTCACACTCTTATCTTGTCGCTTCATTTCAGCATCCTGATCCAAGAGGTCCTTGATCAGACTGTCGATGGAAGGCAAGTGTTCATCAGCAGGCGCAGTAGCAGCAAGCGTGACTTTTCGGAGACTCTCACGCTTGATGTCTGCCCAGGTAGAGTAGAAAGGTGCTACGCGGTTGATCAGATCGTACACGCGTAGCTCATGGCCAAGTGCCATGTTGAAGTTGTCCATTTGGCGTAGGGTCTTCTGGTACTTCTCAGTGAAGCTTTGCAGATCGCTGCCTGTGAACTGAAGGTCCTTCCATGCATTGTAGGCTTCAATGCGCTGTGCCGGCCCTGAACCTTCGTAGCGTTTGAGATAAACCCACATGGACAGGGCATCCGTGAAGTCGACCAGGTTTTCACCAATCTCCGGGACAGTCGAGGTCATGATAACTCTCGCAGCGCGAGCGTTCCTCGACTTCCAGTCACGTAGAGCATTTTGGTGTGGTTTATCGTTCGAAGCAACGGTCTCGTCATCGCCTGTAACAGGGGTCTGCGGTGCAGATCCGTCAGGTCGAGGCTCGAGGCCGGTGACGATGTCCCAGCAGTTGTGCTCATCAAGGTAGAACTGGACTTGAGTACGCCAGAACCTGTAGTTGTCTCGACCCTTCAGCTTGGTGAGTTTGCCCGATCCGGCGGATCTAGAGCTTTCCATGTCTGCTGTTGCCGAGTGTCGAGGTGGCGGCTCGAAGGAGTAAGTCGCGGCGCGCCCTTGAACTCCGATATTGAAAGAAGAAGAGCGAGCCGCAGCGCGCCCTCAACTCTGCGAAAATATGGAGTATCTCAATGAAGAGAACTCCCCTTGTGAAACAATCGTCGAAAACGACCACCACAAGGATGCAATGCGAGGAATGATAGAAAAGTCGTATATCTCAACGAATGCGTAAAGCAACTTCCGGGCTCATAACCTGTTGTGAGAAAAAATGTGGCACCACATTCTCGCACAGCGTTAAGTGGATAATATACCAACATGTTGTGAAAGAGGGTCCTGCCCCTAAACACTGCAGCTGTTATCAGCTTATCTCGCGCTAATGTTTCAGGTTGGCTACATATATACAGTCCTTACCTCCAATATGTAGAGAATGTATGGGAATGATCTTGCGTACGATGCTACTGATCAGAAAATGACCAACAGGTTATGAGCCCGGTATGCGTAGTGGAGTGGTTGTGCGTAAAATCCCCATGTTGAGGGGTAAAGCCTGGGGCAACTTGAAGCCTGCTGGTTGCACTTGCACGAAAAACCCCTGAGGGGGTCAGCCCGCCGTGGTTGTGCGTTCGAAACCCGCTGCCAGCACGTTGATATCTCCTTCTGCGTTCAGTGGTTAAGGGGGTGTGTTGGTATATTATCCACTTAACGCTGTGCGAGAATGTGGTGCCACATTTTTTCTCACAACAGATAGATCTATGGCTGTCCACGATGACCAGGGTCAATCTCAGAGTCATGTGTTTGAGGAGCAACCAAAGGATAATGACGAGAACATTGATCCAGTCTTGCTGAACTGGGCGCTCAGAAGTGCTCGCAAAAAGTCTGACTCAGGTGTAGCAAATGTGGTTGAAGTAGCCATAGTATCACATTCTCTAGTTCGTGATGCAATTGAATTTATCGATATTACTTCAATGTTACTTGCGTGATGAAATGTCGAAGGTAAGTATTGTGAAATCTTGACCCCCTCGCTTGCCTGACCCGCTCGCTTGCCAATCACGTTAGATTTAAAACGCCTAATCTTGACCCTATAGATTTGGTCAAATCCCCAAGGTGAAGGCACCCTCGCTTACGTTTACCTCTCAGTTTCATCACGATGACAACTTCTTCTTCGACCAAATTCTGACACATGAATTGCGTGTTGCTTGAATAAAGGTAAGTCAGACATCCTGGAGGAACCAGAGAGTCACCTAATGACTCCCTCCGTTATTCACAACTCAATATCAGCATTCAAATCACACCATTGAAGTTACGCACCCTCAATCTCCAGTAAACTTGTCAGGAGACCCTCTAAACCGTCAAGATGTCTAACTTCAACCGCGGCTGCAAGTATATCACGTCCACTCAGATACGCACTCACTGACATCCAAGAGGCACCTGCGGCCTTCTCCGGTATATTCTCGACCTCCCTGGATCCTCGGACGACGCTCGCACAACCCTGTGCCACTGTCACAGTTGCAAGCGCGCTTTCGGCGGCGCCTTCGGTCTAACTGCCAAAACGGCTAAAGAAAATTTGAAATACACGACGTCAACCACTCCAAAGGTATTCGTGCAGGATAACGGCGTGCATAGGGAGTTTTGCGGGCAGTGCGGGGTTTTAATTTCGAGTATGAGGAGCAGGCTAAAAACGAGTTCAGATTTGTGATTGATGCTTCTGTTTCCCTTAATCCTTACAGGGTACATTGCTGACCGGATTTGTGGTCCTGTAGGTACTTGTGTGTGAGTACTTTGGATGACGGGAGCAATGCGCTGCCGCCAAAGGGCGAGTTCTTCACTAGAAGCTTTGGACAGTCCGTGCACACGGACAGTCAATGCACGCGTCGCGCGTCATGGACGAAACGCGTTCAACGGTTCGCTATACCAACCACACCGC
>NW_027191724.1:0-3328 GCF_011745625.1 Cladosporium halotolerans
CTGGATCATTCATCCATTCGTGCGAGAGCTCGATCTGCTCGTACCTGGCCCCAAGCCTCTAGGCTCGTCTTTCCTCTGGTACGACGGGAAGGGCAGCTGGAGTAGCCAGCGGTTGTCCACTGTTCTCAAGCGCGAGACTGAAAAAGCATTCAAGGCTCCGATGACAATCCCAGTATACCGTCACGTCGCGATTGCGATCTCTCGTCGGCATCTCAATGGAGGCGGATTTCAGCGTGACTACGACATCGGAGATAAGTTTCGGGATCTGCAAACGACGCAAACCTCTTGGGCCGCGGGCCGTCTGTATGCTCGAGGTTTGGAGGAGGTCCAGGGTCATGTCGAGGCGAGAAGGGCTGGGTTCCGGGCAGTCAGTCGTGAATGGCATAATTTTCTTGGATTCGCCAATACAATGAACTGCAGGAAACAGTCCTTTGAAGGAAACACAAACCAGTTCCAATCGTCGAAGGGCGGTGGAGAATTGCTGGGAATTTAAGCCGACGTGGTCGACGAGTAGCAAGATTATCAGATACCTACAAAACTCGAAGATGGCAGTAATGAACCTCGGCTGTCTCTAATCAAACAATCCGATGACGTGTGCCACTAAACATTCTCCACCCACCGGCAGCGGTCCAACGTCTTTCAGTTTGACCGTACCACGCGCCCGGTCCTTCACCAACCCCATCGAAAGAGGTTCCTGCGACAGACTTCACCAGGATCGTTGCTATCTCCGTACGTCTGGGAGAAGGACGGAAAGGTGTGGCCCGAGGGTCATCTGAGTTGCTACCTAGAAGAAGCAAGCGTTCGGGCGTGCGTGCCGCGGCTTCACGTCGCAAACTGAAGGCAGATCTCGGTAGCTATAGTCAAGATCAAGTTCGCCAGTCAGATCGATTATTTTGACCCCGACGAAGGTGACGAAGACGCGGAAGAGACTGCTCCAATCATCCGGATCATGACCGACCAGCGTAACCACAAGACGCGGACGGTGAACCGCGCGTATGCCAACCAGGCCGGAGCAGTGTTCAGCAACCTCTGGGATGGAAAGGTTAGGATGGGCTTGCAGGCTTCCACTCTATGGCAGGACTTCTGGGGCGTGGAGATGATTCTCAAGAGGAAGAAACATGGGAGAGTTGGGCAAGAGTCTCGCTTGGCGAAACGGGTCGCCCCGGGCATCTATCGTCCTCGCAAGCCTTGGTCGACATAAGCTCTCCTTGGAGGTGTGAAGAAGCTGTACGGCAACAAGGACGTAGGCTGGAAATCGACCGAGCAGGCACAAGCCCTCACGGCAATCATGTCGTGGGATGAGCAGGTCGTCGTCATCCTATCCACAGGGGCTGGGAAGAGCTTGCTTTTCATGCTTCCGTGTATCCTGCCTAACGCTGGCATAACAATACTCATCGTACCGCTCGTCTCACTCTACGGAGACATGCTTCGGCGTATAAAAGAGATGAGCATCGACCATCTGGAGTGGCATCCAGGCGAGAATCAAGAGGCCACCCTAGTACTCGTCAGCGCCGAAGCCGCCTCCTCTAAGGATTTTGTCAAGTACGCTCGGAGGCTGATAGCAGAGCAGAAGCTCGATTGGATCGTGGTCGACGAGTGCCACTTGACCGTAATAGCGGCCGAGTACCGACCCAGCATTGTCGAGCTCACAGCCATCCGGAGCCTGAGAACTCAGTTTGTTTACCTCACAGCCACCTTCTTCTGCCATCCATGCGGGCAGAGTTCGAGGAGAGGAACTATTTGAATCACCCTACAGTGATAAGAGCGTCGAGCAATCGACCGAATATTCTCTACATGGTGCGTAAGGCTGATGCTCACAAAGGAAGCTTACTCGAACACGCTAGTGTCGAGATCGAAGATGCTTGGACGAAGTCTGGCTTGTTCGATCACTCTCAAGACACATCCTTTACGTTCCGACGTGCAAGGATGCGGACGACTTGGCAGAGCTACTCGGTTGCAGCTCGTACACTGCCGGGAGTGGGACGCCAGTGGAGAAGAAGCAGATACTCGATCCCTGGACACAAGCTCCCGAGACGCCCTACATCGCAGCGACTACTGCTCTAGCCGAAGGGTCCGACTATGCGCACGTACGACTCGTCATGAACATAGACCAGCCGGAGTCGATGGTTATCTTTGCCCAAGAGTCTGGTCGGGCGAAACGGGACGGGAAAAGTGCATATTCGATGGTGTTACTTCCCGCAACCTGGCAGCCTCAGGTCTCAGATGTTCCGTTGCACGAGCCGCACGGGACGAACAACTACAGAGCTGACCCGACACTTCGGAAGCGTCACGAAAAGGAAGCAGCGCATCGATACCTACTGGGCAAGCAATGCCACCGGACCTCCCTAAGTGACTACTTGGACGTCGCTCGCCATCGAAGATGGTGCATGCCCGAAGATGTGCCTTGCGACATTTGCAAGGTGGCCCATCAGGACATGATCGATCCCGTGAAGAAAGTCGAGCAGGACGACACACACACAGGACTTCAGCTCATCCAGCAAGAAAGGCTCCGGGCTCATACAGAACTATCGCAGTATCGTCTGGACCTAGCGAGTGTGAAGGGAACGTGCTTGCTCTGAGACAGCCAGACAGGACTGGAACCATGATTTCTCGACTTGCCCACGACGTTTCGATATCCATCAAGAAAGGAACAAAGCCAGGCGGCGGTTCGAAGAACGAGGGCGGAAATGGCTGCAGGCATACACAAGCTGCTTCTGGTGTCTGAATCCGCAATCGATCTGTCAACAAGCGGAGCTGGGAAGCAGGGGTAATAGAGGTTGCGAACACAGAGACATTGTACTCCCGTTCTGCTTCGGAATTTTCGAGAGCGTTGAAGGGCCAGGGTGGCTTTACGAGCAATTCGAGCGGAAGTTCGAGAAGATCGAGGATTACTTTGACTGGCTAGGAGAGGAGAGTAGATTTGGAGGAGGAAGTGCGATACAAGCAGCACGAGTAGCAGGGCTAGCTCTACGATCAGTGTAAGGATCCATTTTATTCTTATGCTTTACGAAGTAGGAAATTAGAGCCTAACCCCTAAGTAGTTCTAGTATAGAAGTCTTCCGCACCGTGTGCACAGATCCACCGCGTGCTCACGCGACGCATTTGTGAACACATGGCTCTATCGTCGCATATCTCGACAGCAGGAATGACTATCGGTACAAAACTTGGGAACATTGTTCGTGAATATACAATGGACATTTTATATAATCCTCAAGTCAGCAGACGAGCTGGTGTCTGAATAGCTCTTCCCGACCTTGACCTCAGCTGGATCGGAGCCTCTTGAGCCTTTGCTGCGTTTTTGATAACGGTCGGCTCTGGAAGTGTGTCT